>NC_053404.1:6888604-6921104 GCF_016859285.1 Xiphias gladius
GCTGTCAACAGCAACAGAGAAGAGGTAGTCCGTGCTAATTTGCAAATTTTTTTCCAGACCACACGGAGTGAGTTCGACTCCTGTGAGTATGAGGTTCGTCGGCGCTACCAGGACTTCCTGTGGCTCCGCAGCAGACTGGAGGAAAACTACCCGACACTTATTGTCCACGTATGTATTAGCACACCACATCATCTGCTTAACACATCTATGGGCTACTTCAGAGTCCACGTGGACCATACCAGAGTTTTAGATGTTACAGCTCATTTACCAGAAGTTGCACATAGTTAATATTGCTGTCAGCCATTTTCCAAAGCACTTGGTGGATTTTTTTGATTTTCGAAGGTCTTTTTTTTACCGTCCAAGATTCATTTGGTTTTGCAATCATTTTCATATAGCATGGAAATCAACATGTAGAGACCTGAAACTTACATTTGTAATTATTTTCTGAATCAGTATTACATTATTATTGCATTACAAAAATAGCAAACAATCAGCAGGTTGGTAACTACTCACTGTAATGGCAGAAGAGTAAATTATATGGTGTTAAATGTGATGCCTTTACAACAGTGAAATACAGGGAACCTGTGTGTTGCAAGTCAAAGGCATACAATACAGCAGAGAAAAGTGTCTGAATCTTTCAGGCTGTTTTTTGTGAGTCTTAAGCAGAACTCTTTCTCTTTAGTGGGCCACGCTGCTGTCCACACTTAATTCATTGCACCTTTTTAAGTAGCTGATTTTTGTGGAGAAGAAATGAAAGTGCAGGTTTTGTTACCCTTTAACTGAGATGCTATTAATATATACACAGTACTCTAATGTAAATATAAATCTAAATATATAAATATAAATGCATGTCAGAAAATCCAACAATCAGGACAGAAAAAAATTAAAACAATTATTTCTCTAGCCTATGATTCTACAATACAGAAAAAATGTTATTTTTGACCTAAAATTTCTTTATTTTAAATCAATGAACATTGTCTTTTCTGATATAACTTTTTTCTATTTATGCAATTTTCTTTTTTTCTTTTTAAAATTAAAGTAGGTTCCAAAAGTTTATTGTCTTTGCAAACATACATGAATAAAGATTAGGATTCAAGGATTCAAAGGATTTTTTTTGTCACATACACAAGTAGTATGTGTAGTGAAATGCAGAGCGGTGTGCTCTTAAAGTTGCGTAAAAATGACTAGTATGAAAAATCAGGATTAGAAAAAAGAAATATAAAATGATTTTTTTTTTAAATCAAGATTTTATATTATTATTATTATTTATGACAATCCATTCAGAGTCCACACAGAGTCCAAACAAATGAATGAGATGTATTGAGTTCACAGTGAAAAAAAAAAAAAAAAATAAGTAAAAACTGGAGGAACAGGAAGAGTGAAGAGAGCCACTTGACTGAATTTTCAGCGGCACACAATCCAAGTTTTACTTCCCTGTGTGGAGGGGGAGCAAGAAATGTGCTGGTCATATGGAAATGCATCACCTTCATGACACACTCTGGCATTGTGTACTGAGTTTTGGTGTTTCCTCAGCCGCTGCCGGAGAAGTTTGTGATGAGAGGCATGGTGGAACGCTTCAATGACGACTTCATCGAGACCAGGAGGAAAGCTCTGCACCGTTTCCTCAACAAGATTTCTGAGCATCCCATCCTGTCCTACAGCCCACACCTCAAAGTCTTCCTCATTGCACAGGTCACACAGACACAGACACACAAATACCCACACACATCAAGATTTTCGGTTTTACCAAGAAAGCTTCTTACTCAAACTGTAAGATGACATTCAGGGTATGGTGCCATGTGCAGTACTTCCTCCACAGAGTACACCTATATCAGCCACAGTAGCTAAACAACACTCCCACACAATTCAATACCCTATATACCACAAAAAATAGGAAATAGCTTCTCAAGAAATAATTCCAGCACGTAACCGCCACTGAAACTACAACCTGTTTTTACATTTCTGTTTGTGTTTGGATTAAGTAAATGAGATACATGTTAATTACTGAGCTTTAAAGGTGTTGGTAGGTGTATTGTTGAACTTTGGAAAAAGAGCCAGGCTAGCTGTTTCCCCCTGCTTCCAGTCTTTATGCTAAGCTAGTCTAACATATCCTGACTTCATCTCTGTACTTAACACACAGGCATGAGATTTTAACTCGTCTTGTTGGCTATCTCTCAGAGAGAAAATAAGTGTTCCAAGATGAAAATAAGTTTTTCAAGATGTTCAACTATTCCTTTAATGGTTATGATGTTAAATTGAGCTTGACTTTTGAGCTGGTTTTGGATTTTAGTTGCAGGTCATCACAAATTCTCTCCTCATTCATCTTTGTTTTCCAGTCAGGCAGCTTATTTATGGTCTCTAAAAATCAAGTTATATGTAATGCATTTAGACCAGAATGAATATTTTGGAGCTGGTTCAGCACCGGTACTCAGTTTCATTAAAGCCTCCTATTACATCCTGCAGGAGCTAACGTCTCACAAGAAACAGGGTCCAGGCTTCCTGAGCAGGATGGGAGAGACCATGAGGGCGGTGGCTAACTCGGTACGAGGCCTGAGATGTCGACCGGAGGAGTTCACTCTGATGCAGGAGTACGTGGAGGACTTCAGCAACAAGATCTGCTCTGTGGACAAAGTCACCCAGAGGATCATAAAGGAACAGAGAGGTACTGCAGCATTCACATTGAGGAGGTCATTTACAGAAGTTATGGTCTGTGCAAATGCATATCATAAATACGTTTATGAAGTTACCACAAGTTTTAGATACCACACCGCATCTATAAAAACTAAGCAAGTTGAATGGAATTTCAAATAAAATCTGACATTTACTGCTTTCTGAAATTTCTAAAGTAAATCATTTTTACATCCTGTTTTTTGTTATTTCATGTACATTTCCATCAAAATGTTTTTTTCTTTTTTCAGTTTTTACATTGCAGTGATGGAGATTACCAAAAAGTGGGCACTGTAAAAAAAAAAAAAAAAAAAAAAAACACAAAATAGAAATATTTGCAATATCAAAAATTTTAATTTTAAAGAGGAAAACAATGTTTACAATGTAGTTTTGAAAGAAATGATTTAAGCTTGAACTGGATGCTTTTCTCCATTTGCATATGTCTATGTAATTCTATGCAATGCTTGGCCCAATCCTGTTCGCTGTGTACATTCTGCTTGTTGACCAAACAAATCAAATTAACAACTGTTTACTTACCAGTCTAGAATAAACTTTGCAGGTTCAGGTTCAACATCAAATTTTATTCCTCTACTTGTCAAAAGCAATGCCAATGTTAACTCTTGTTTTGCTTCTATTTTTATCACTTATTTTCTTCTACTGAAGTTAGCATGCTAACCAGCTAGCCTTGGCCTGTCTAGTCTCGTAATACCACTTTGTGATAATGAGTCACGTTAGCGTCCAGTCTGCCATCATTCCAATATAAGAGGATGAAGTAGCACTGGCCAGAGGGCTTATTCTAACCTCTTGTCTTATAAATGCAATGATGGCTGAAGTAAACAGCTTTTAATGCTAATGTTTGCTATGTAACGATACCAAAAACTTATATATAGCACCTTTTTAAATCTGAAAAAACAGAAATGTTTTTTTTTCTGATGTTATGCACAGTCACTTGTTCAGTCACATGTTCGATTGGCTTGCTTGCACAAATGTTAAATCCATTGTGTTTTGATTTCAACCTAAACTTAGAGCTCTATGTGAAATCTCTGGCCCAGTCCGGCTTCATTCAACTAAAGAACATTCCATCATTCTCATCTTTCAGCCTAAAGATATAGAAAAAGTCATCCATGTTTTTATTACTTCACGCCTCTGCAACATTACACCTTGTTCACCTGCTTCAGCAGATCTTTGGTCTCGACTCCAACTGGTCCGGAACTCTGCTGCGAGGTTTTAAAAGCCCCTCAAACTAGCCTTCAAATCTTAAAGGGAAACCAATTTTCCACATCAGCGTGTCTTTCCAGGTGCAGGGGAGTACTACTGCATATGTGAAACAAGATGTATAAAGCCTTTTGTGTCTTCAGACAGAGCTGTGTGAAGTCTGATAAATCTCCTCAAGTGATGTCACTTGAGTCAGCGTTGGGGCTGAAGACCACAAGTATGAAAATTAAAAAAATCTTGGGGTTTGGAGTTTGAAAGAAATGAGCCAACCAGAACTAGGTAGTTGACTTCCCATCTCTGCTTGAGGCTAGAGGCTCCAGGCTACATTAGCAGCTATGAGCATAACACATCTGAATCTCCAAAATGTCAATGGTCATGATGCATTGTCGGTAACGTAGGCGACAGATTGTGACAAGGAAGAATGCATGCAATGCATGCAAAAAAGATGATATCTCCATGTTCTGTTGCATGGATTTTTGATCCTTTTTTGTTTATTATGATTATTATGATTATTTTTATTTAATTTCACTGTCCATCTTGAGTCTGACAATGTTATAGAAGTGTAATGCTAAATCAGTGGAGCATTATTTGAAGTATTTCTCTATAACATTTAAAACCCAATAAATGACCATCAACATCATCATAAAGATTCAAAAACTCAGCTAATGAGTTTCATCAGGACTGTGTGGGTCTCGTTGCATTAGATTTGATTGATGGTGACCAAATAACCCACAGACTGTCAAGAGATTTTGATTTAAATATTACTAAACTCTCATTGGTGCACAGAAGTTACATTTTTCAGCTGAGTCCCACCCTCTTCAAACCAGTTCAGTATGTTCATGTAGGATAACATCACTTTCAGTAAAAAGATTAAATAAGTTTTCAAGGCTTTTAACAAAAACAAAACATAGATCACACATTACTCTAGTTTTAGCTTCTCTCCTTTGGTTCCTGTCACCTTTAGGACTTATTATTTATTTTATTTTTGACTTACCAAGCATTATATGTTCAAATACTTCTGAACTTGAAGGATAAAGGATAGGATGATTTGCTAAACAAATTCTAATGTATTAATTGTAACCGTTCAGTCATTCCATTGACATAAATCCAGCACAGAGCTGCAGCTACATCCAGCTAGATTGTTTTTAAATGTATCTTCTGTGCTTCCAGAGTATCTGGATGAGCTGAGGCAGTATTGCCCCACATACACCCTGTGGGCGGGGTCAGAGGAGGAGCTGGCGGAACCACTGAAGGGCGTGGCCAGCTGTGTGGAACGGTGCAGTAAGGAAACAGAAGAGCAGATCCACCATCTGTCTGAGGTCCTGGTCCCTGCCCTTCATGAGTACGTCCTCTGTGCTGAGACACTGAAGGTTAGCCCAAACACTGGTCAAATCTGAAATCCACCTCAAAACAGGAGCTAGGAGACTAATGTCCTCATTTATCAAAACATGCTCAATTGGGCATGCACAACATATGAATATATGTGTGTATATATATATATATATGATTGTGTTGTTGTTTCATCATGTGCAAAAAATATGTGTTTTCTCCAACAAAACCATCATTTTGTTTAGTTTTTCTAAAAATCTGTTATTGGTGTAATTTTCCTAATCCATTAGATGTGGTGGAAACATGAACAGAAATGAAAAAGAAAAGAACTCTAATTACTGACTTTTCATTTATATCCTGAGACTCTATGGTCAAAAGGGATGCAAGTTGCAGGTTATGTTGTCTTTTTGCTTTTCATTATGTCAATGTTTTCACATTTTGACTAATGTTATCTTCTGCTGAGCACTGTTAAAATCTACAAAACTGCCCTCTAGCCTGTGAGCTGCATTTGGGTGCAAACATATAGCCGCATACTGATTGATAGAATTGAAAACTTCCTGCAAATTTCCTAGAAATTGGGTTGAGAACCCTGAACAACACTTACAAACAGTTCTGTTAAATTGTCCTTAAATCAGTTCTTTTCCAGCTCTAGAACTGATTTTGAGATGTTAGGATGCTTTCAACAGCTGTTTTTGTAACAGCTGTTTGTGTGAAAATTAACAACATTCTTAAGTCACAATTACCAAGTCAGATTGTGCTAAGAAACAGACCCCTTGACAATTAGTGATTTCTGGGGGGAAAAAAAGTGACTTTGAGCAAGTTTAATTAAAAGTAACACTTTACTGATCTGTCCTAGGCTGTGATGAGACGTAGAGACAACATTCAGGCTGAGTTTGAAGCCAAGAACGAGGCCCTGGCATCCAGAAAAGTTGACCAAGAAGCAGTAAGTATGATTTTAAATCCACACACACTGACAGAAAATCATAAGCCGACACTCCCCTCCTCCCTCCCTGTATCCATCTAAGCCGGCCAATATGTTTGTGTGTCCTTCAGTCATCTTCCCAGAAATTAAGTGAAGGAAGGAGTGGGGCCTCTCCCACAGGGCCACCCTCAGCTCACATTGGGAAGGAAAAATGGCTTCCTGTGAGGATTATCTAAATATCCAGGCTTGTCGACTGGAAGTCAGTCCTCAGCTCAGTGGGAGTAAGAGCTGTCAATATCATTTTACACTGTAGGCCCAGCAGCTAGTTGTGGCATAATGAAAATTCCCATATCCTTTTAGACAGCGATTCGCTTCCAAATATCAGGAGACAAAGAATGAAGATGGAAAGTTAGGCAAGCAAAGGACAGAGCTATTTTCAAACACTTTATTTAAAGTGTTTGTATCTTTGTAAATATTGTGTATGAGTGTGTGAGGGTGTATGTAGAGAGGGGTGACAAATTAAAGGAAAAACCTGAATAAATGAGAGGAGAAACATAACAAATGCAGATGCTTCCAGTCAGATAGACTGCATGGTACACTTAGGCAATCGACATCCATCAACAACTTGTTATATGGCATGTATGAAAATGCTGCCCGGGCCCAGTTGATTCTGATTTTGTATCAAGATGGCAAGAGGAAAAGGTCTAAGTGACTTTGAAAGAGGGCTCATTGTTGGGGCACGGATGCGAAGGAGCTTCAGTCACAGAGGCTGCTCATCTGGCTAGTGTTTCAATAAGAACAGTGACTAAACTGACATCTGCATTTAGATATATGGGAAAGACATCAAATAAGACAGTAGATAGGGTTTTAAATTGTGGTTGACAGCGCACATTTGATGAAGGTGATGCTCGTGCTTTAGCGCGATATGTAAGGAAAAACATAAGAGCAACTCTTCCTCAGGTGACTGAGAATGTCAATGCAGGACGTGATCAGACTGTATGAACAGTCTGTCGAAAACTACATAGAGAGGGATATAGTAAGGTTGCAGTGCATAAACCCCTCATTACAAAGGTGAATGCACATTTGAGAGTTCAGTGGTGCAAAAACCATACAGTAGGCATTGGTCTACAGAGATGTGGAAAAAGTGATATGGTCAGATGAGTCATCCTTCACTATATTCTCGACAAATGGGCAAATGCACATGTGGCCTGCGCCAAGAGAACGGTACAGGCCTGAATGCTTGACCCCTACAGTGAAGGGATCCGGTGGCTCTGTTATGCTGTGGGGGGCATTTTGCTTGCATGGTTTGGGTTAAATCAATACAAAGTTGTTCTGAGTTATCACCTTTATCCTTTGATGAAACATTTCTATCCTGATTGGAGTGGTCTCTTCTAGGATCACAGTGTCTGCATCCACAGGGCACGAGGGATCACTGAATGGTTTGATGAGTATAAAGTCACCAGATCTCAACCCGATTCAAACTCTATGGGAGATTTTGGACTGACTTATAAGACACGGTCTCCACCACCATCATCAAAACACCATATGAGGGAATATATTTTGGAAGAAGGGTGTTCAACCCCTTCAGTAGATTTCTAGAGAGTTATACGTGCATTGAAGCTGTTTTGGTGGCTCGTGGTGGCCAAATTTGTTTTCCATCCGTAGATGTACAGGTGTGTGTCCCCTCACCCAGCTGATATCAAAATCCATCTGTGAAATTTTAATTATGAAGCAGGACTGAGATATTCCCCCAGACCTTTTTTCTATTCTTGCTTTAATTAGTTTTGTGTGCGCGTGTGTGTGTGTGTTTGAATGTGAAGGGACCAGCTTTAATTCAGTCCTTAAGCTTCTAGTGCATATCAGACTGCTTCTGCTTTTACCAGATCTGTGCTAATGAGAAGGGAAAAGTCAAATTGAGTCCTTTTATTAGTTTCCAGTGCGGCTTTTTGTCAAAGAAACAATGTTCACAAGTTCTGCTGAATGAGAGCTCAGGAAACACACCGTCTTTCATTCAGCTTTTATTTAAAGAAGCTGTCTTTGAGTTAACAATTTTTAGTTAGTATGTGGGGAAAATATTGATTTGTTACTGGATAAAAAATTGTATTTTCTTATTGACTGGGCTCAGGGTAGAGAAGAATAGAAATGCTTTAAATCTTTTGACCTCTTGTAGTTACTACATGTCTTGGCAGGCCAAAAATTGTTGCTGTACTTATGATAAACTGGTCTACTCAGAAAATCAGTTTGCATGTCAGTAAAACTATACATGTTTTCAACACATCATATATATGGTGTGCTTATGAATGGGTAGAGGACAACGGTAGTATTCCACAGATTTAAGAACCATGTTGATGGGACATTCTGATTCTTAGTTCTGTCAAAGTAATGTACTGATTGTGTTTTTTTTTTTTTTTTTTTAAAAAGCTTAATGTATAATTTGGGAAATCTAAAGAAAACTGACAAAAGCATCTCAGTGTGATGATTATTAGGATCATTTTTCTTATATGAATTTACAGCATATTTATGGACATTCGAGATTCTAATTGTTGATAGACAATATGTGTTTATTTTTTTATTTTATTTTTTTTGCATGAGATCCAAATACGGAGTATGTTGTCCAATCTACATTGAGAAAAGCCTGCAAAACCATATTTAGACCATTAAGAACATATTTTTATTTTGATAGAGCTATTCATTAATTCAGTCTTTTATTTATTTATTATTTATTTATTTATTTTTACCCCATTAGGAAGCTTGGTAACACAAAGTATTAACATGTTTGGTTTTTTTTTTTTTAAATAAAACTTTTTTCTTTTAATAAAAGAAGCCAAAGTTGCCAATTTCTCTATGTTGTTCTAAGCACAAGCAGTCAACATACAAGAACAGTTCATACAAGAACTCAAGAAAATATTCTAAAATCTGTAAAATTTTGATTGAAATTTTGAACTTTCTGATCAAAGAATAAGTAAACTAACAATCTGAGCAGACATTTGATTCCAACTTTCAGTATTTGACAGTTTTCATGATTGGTTAGGGTAAGTTGTTTTCACATTGAATTTGACCATTATCCTTAACATATTTGCAAATGAACACTGGCAAAACTTATTTTGCTTACGGTCAAAAGTGTACTCATTTTACCAAATAACATGTTTGAGATTTAATGAAAATATATGTGGATTACTTTAACTTGTACAGCTGACCAATCAATTCAGTCGTTAATGTTAACTCTAGGTTAGTATAAGTTATGGTAACAAAGAAACAGCATTTAAATAATATATATATATAGAAAAAATATATATAGGAAAAAAGCTTTGACCACCAGTTTTCATCAGAAAAAGATGTTACGTGTGAACACAGCCTTACTTTGTTTAGCTACCAAGCTGCGTTAGATAGATTGACTAATGTTACTTTAGTTGAGGTATCATATTTTAATGTCAACTAACTAGTTTCACTTATAATGTACCTTAATTAATAAATTAATATGAATATCTGTGTAACTTAGCTAGGTCAGCAATTTCTTTAGTTGTAAAATAGGTTACATTAGTTATATTTCTCTCTATCTGCTATCACTATTGTTAACATCCACAAGAATTACCTCCTAACAACAAAAGGTTTCTGCTTCATTTGTTCTTTGTCAAGGCATACATTATTGATGGCTTGTAACTTTTATATCGAAGTCGATGGAGGTAACTGCCATCCTGAGTTGACGGTATGGAGAAATAGCCAATCAGCTGTTTAATTAGCTTGGCAATGAGCATATGTCACACATTAATCACACAAACGTTCCTCCAAACACTGATTGTTGATTGGAAGGTCATTCCTGTTGCCAGCTTACCTTCCATTTGAGATCAAGCTACCTCCCTGTTTTTTTTTTTTTGTTTGTCTTTCTTTGTTTTTGTTTTTCAGCACAAGGAACTCTCACCGTTGTTTTCAAATTGCCTTTTACGTTCATTCAGCTTAGAGCGCTACACAAAAACACTTAAGTGCAGCACCTAAGCCTTTCTATGGTAGGGACAACACTTGGTGATGCAAACACATTTGTGTAGGTACCAAAAAAGTGTTTTGGTACAATAGCCAAACCTACCCACTCACTGTGCATTTTCAGTCTGTCCATCCTGCAGTATAGATACTGTATCTCCTCAACTACTAGACAGAGTGAGTGTGACAATTCCTAATGATTTGGATGACCCCCCTCACCTTTCATCTAGCAGCACATTCAGGCCAAACATATCCTTTCAGACATCTGGATTATGGTCCATGACATGGCGTCTTGGAAAAAAAAAAAGACAAACAAAAAACAGAGCCAGGGGATTTAGAGAGCACATTCATGCTCCCTTGGGAACTAACCCTTTTGATTTTAATGGCCTGATGGTCTTTGATCTACACTAGAGGTCTTTGCTGGTCCATTTGGTTCCTTGTGCCCAAAACCTAACATTGGACATGAGGAATCTCACCTCTGATCACATGGTGCATCACATCTAATTATCTGTCATTTCATGGTGGTTGTCAGGTCCCTTTTACATCAGCTCTGTAAATTAATTGCTGCATGTTGGGTTTGGATAGGTTTTCCACAGGTCCATTTTTTTTTTATCCAAAATGTTTGACCCATGAAGACCTCTCCTATAGACCATATTCCACAGAATATTAATAATAATTAATATTATTAATATATAATATTATTATTAATAATAATAATTTTGACACAAACGCATATCAGTTCCAAATATCGGTTGTCGGTCTCCTTGATAACTGATAACCCGAATTGGCCCTGAAAAACCCATATCAGTCGACCCCTAATCTCCAGGAATTCTTTAATGGTTATCTAATGCTGCTCTAACGGCTTAGAGGCTACTAATATGTGAGCTATTACACTGTGCAATAAAACATGATATCCACTTATTTGTAACTCCCTAACTTCCTCTTCTTATTCATTTGCATGGAACTAACTTCCTGTATGTAGGAGAAGAAAAAACCACACAAACTGAAATAAAACATTTGTCTTTTAAAAAAAAAAAAGTTGAACAGGATTACAAAATAAATTTACATGCATTTAGACTCATTGTATACTGCTGATTGTTCTATGCTGGAAATAGTTTGATGCATTCCACCATCTTTTCACATTTAAGTTATTGTAGAACTTTTGGGTTGCAACCTCTTTCTACAGTGATCAAAGTGGAAAAACAGCAGGGTCTTCTGGTGCTCAGTGATCTGGTGAAACCTTTCAGGGTCTCCAGTTCAGTAACTCAGGGTGGGTCTGAGGGGAAGTAAGGGTACCCTTTATAAAACTTGCTTTGTACTGATTTCTTTCTCTGTGCAGAGGATTAGTATGTGAAACTCCTCAGTGACAGAACTCCATGAATGGCTTGGGATAATTTTAAACTCAAGTTAAAACAATTTTTAAAGCAGTGTTTATTGACTTTTATGGCCATTGGGAAGGCAGATATTATCATTTACACCTGTGCTTGTCTACTGCAACATGTCAGAAATACCTCTGCAAAAAGGTCTGACAGTACCTTTTAAAAGTTGGTGCTAGCAAACAGTTGCCTACTTCCACATCCAGCATATGCAGAGCAAAATTATAATTCATTTGTAGTTGTGTTTGTGTCCACCTTATGAATGTAAGTCCAATGTTCACTTTTCTTTTAGCTCTGACACAATATTGATATGAGTGGTGAGACTGAACCAAGCCAGAAAAGTCGTAGTTAGTTTAGACAGTTATCCACAGCAATGAGTTAAAAAGGGTTGAAAAACACTGTACAGCTGAGGGGAAGTGATAAGTCAGTCAGTGATAATATTCTGAGTTCATCCCTACAGGTGACGCTTCTCACATTACACATTATTTGATCAATTGTTAATATGAAACTATAGACTAGTGCAACTTTTAAAAAGGGATTACTCATGAAGTCATGGATGATAAAGTGCTTTCATTCATATTTGTATGGTATTTTTATTGTATTGTATATGCTTTGCAGTGTCCTGTATGGACAAGTTTTCTTGCTGAGTTGTGTGTATTTGTATAAATGCCCATCTAGAAATGGACATAGCAAAATAACTTAAGTTCTAAATGCTCTGGATTGTAGCACTGCTCCACATACTCATTTAAAATTTAACATTTGACTTCGACTTCGATCTTCACTTTTCTTTAACAATAATGACACATAACTTCACTTGGGCTTTTGCTAGCCTTTTGAATTGGAATGACTTGATATCTTCCCCAAGCAATTAAACTGTGCAGCCAATTAACTTCTCCTTTTCCTGACAATGATATACTTTAAATGAGTCATCATGAATGATCAAATCACAGTGCAAGAAGAATGGAAAGGTTTGTGTCTCAGTGCAGACTAACAGACAGACAACAGACGATACCTTCGGATAATCCCCTTCAGATGTAAAGACTGTGGTCAATAGAAAACAAGATTACAAATGATTGTAGCTGTGTCACAGGAAAAAACAAAAAAAATTCACACCTCAGTATTGTGCATTTAAATGTTTGCCTTGAAGTTTTTTATGAAAGTAGTAAATATGATTTTTGAAAGCATTCATAATGTCAGATTTACTATACTACCTGTTACTCTGTTTAATAGATTAAAATCACATTAAAGAGCTTATAATGACTTGTTCAGGACTTGAAATGCAAAGTGTAGGACTTGGGACTTGTTGGTCTTGACATAAGATTTGACTGTGGATTCCATAGCCAAGGCTTATTTGTGAATTGAAAAACAAAGGTCCTTATGCAAAAACCTTGTATGAACTGATTTGCTTTTATGTGTTTTTTTTTCTTTCTTCTCTCCAGATCAGTCATACAAATCATTTACAGATGTGTCTTTCTCCACAAAAGGAAAAACACCCTTTTCGTTAGACCTGAAATTATAAAGTCTTAATCTGAATCAATTTGAAGTTCAAAATATGATATGATGCAAAATATATAAATAAATAAAAATATTGAGTTCACCATGTTATCATGATCATCATCTTTTTCTACCTCTACATCTTCATGTTAATTTTCTTTCTCTACTTTCACATCCCCTTGACCGTCTCTCATATTAGTAATGTACTGCTTTATTTTAGAAAGACTGTTTTAGCATAGATTTGACTTCATGTCAGAAGATTCTGTCTGTATTTTAGTGCTCTGATAACACATAGTTGACAGCTACTATTAATATTTTCTAATCCTTTCAGTTCCCTTAATACTTCTAGTGGCACTACTAAATTTGTCTGCCGATTTCCAAAAGCAGGACTACAAGCTGCACAGTGTTATTTGTTCCGTTTACTATTTGGTAACATATTTGTGAATGAAACTTTACCACAGACAGAACAGGAAGTGTTGTATGGCAATTTTAGGGGTGTCGATTATAATAATGATCATCAAATCTCATGAACACACACCTCCTCATTAACAGATAGTCCTCATCAGGCCAAAACAAGCGTTTTATGACAAGTTTGTACAGTTAAGTAAGTTTGGTGACTCTGACTTGCAACGCTTGTACGAGCAAACCTCACAGGAATAAGTAAGAATATCTGAAAATTAAATACCAATATCACCTGTACAGTGGAGTTCAAAAGTCTGAGACCACTTTTGGACCCTCTGTATATACCAACAAACCGCCAACAAAATTACTGAAATTATTGAATTCAAATTTGTGATATTAAACAGATGGTGTATTTGTCAGACTCTGAATTTTGTTATCTGAAGTGTTCAGTCATCGCTTTGTTTGTTTGACTGGCAGCTACAGGTGGAGGTGGATGGTCTGGCAGACCGGGTGGAGCTGGCTAACAACTCCTTGAAGGGAGACTGGTCCCGCTGGCAAAACAGCATGAGAACAGACCTCAAATCAGCTTTTATTTCCACCGCTGAGAAGAACGTGGAGTACTATGAGAAGGTGAGCTCAAGATTCAGACCAAAAGAAAAGTTTTCCAGATGTATAAAACTAGTATTAAAACTCTACTCTAAAATTTAGGACATATTTCAATCATGCGAGTTCTATTGATTTATCATAAATAAATTCTAAGGATGAACTACATTTAGAACTAATTTCTAATTATAGAAGGCCATCATCAATCTCGGAAACGTCTTCTGACTTCATACATGAATTGAACAGTTTGTATGAATGGGGAAGAAGGTGGCAGCACATAGATTCACATTAGCATGGAGGACTAGATGACTGTGGGGTACAACAGCAGCTGAGTGGATAATTCAGTGGGACACTGATTAATAATTGGCTGACACATTGTTACAAGCGAAGGTCTGCAAAATTGAGGGCAGTCAATTACGCACACATTTTATCAGAAAGTACTACTGTGGACATAACATCTACATATAATGTGAAGAAAATAACATCAAGTAAAATTACATAAATCTCAATAAAAATTTCTCAATAATTTTCAGATATTCAGCATACTTGTAATCCTTCATTTCTCCTACCTGCATGTGCTAAGTCATAAAAAAGAAAAAAAAACACACACTATGGCCTCTAGTTTCGGTAGTGTGTTATTGTTGTATGTGTAAAGAGCAGCAGCAGTCTGTCTAAAGCTGGTGTTAACAAGACTAATACTTGGGGCTAGTTAAAAATAACAATGTTCACAGAAGTTTATATCTAATATTTCAGTTCCCACTAAGATCCGTCAGCCGTCACAAAAAGTAACATTTAGCTCCAGAGAGTGTTTGTCCTCGGGTTTCACAGAAATCTGAGGATAAAAGATGTCTGTTTTATTCAGCATGAAAAATCAAGGCACTATGCATATGGGAAATGCTGTCAGAAAGTATCATTCAAAAAATAAAAAAATCACTAGTTCACTTTCATGATCCTGTTTAATATTCTCATTTGTCCCAACCATCAGACCCCCCAGGCAATGTAGAATCCATGAGTTAAATAGCCTAGTTGAAGACCAGGGCTGCCAGCTGAAGGTGAACATAAAGCACTGGCATTGGCTATTGGACTGGTAAATGAAAAGGTTTACCTCCACAGTCAAACTCAGCATCGACTTGTTGCTCTCAGTCTTCTCACTTTGTGGCAGTTGACCGGTCTAGCTCATCTGTTGAACCATGCCATCTCACGCTGGCCAGGACTAGCAGTCCCTGGATAGCAGTTTATTTTTAGGCATAGAGGACAAACTCAACTACACCACTTGAAACAACAGGAGAGTTGACAAATTCACTTGTCTGTAATAGCTCCTTTCACACGGGCTATCACTTCAAGGTGTTTACCGCGTCCTCTCTTTTCATTGTAGCTGTGCTCATACAACCAACAGGTACAGCCATAAGATCAAAGGTGTTGGCACATTTTTATATTCCTATAATAATATCTCTGTAGAGTTCAGTAAACTGATATACTTGTATGTATTTCGTGAAGTCACTTTAATATTTTAAAATATTCCTAGAGTACAGTGTAAATGCTTATTCTTGATCTCCACTTGCTTGCTTGTTCCAGAGCTTTCAACCACATCTCAGTCTTCATCAGCAGTTGAAGTTTGCTTATTAGTCATGGAGATGGATCACCTGTCATCATTTGACTCAGTGTGGAACTTTGGTCCCATTTTCACTCATTTACTACTCCCTGTATAATAGACACTCAAAACTTTACTCAGTAATGAGCAATAAATTGAGATTTCAGGAACTTACTAATCATCATCTGTTTTGCATATTGACTGCCGGTTGCAGAGTCGTGTAACTGAAACTTTGTATATATAAAATGCTGAGCATTGCATTGTGGGATTGTTAGCAGAAAGTAGTGTAACGCCATAGACAAGTTCGGGCGCCCCTTAGTAAATTTCATATTTTATTGATTTTTGAGGTGAAAAGAAGTAAATATTAACCCTGCAGCAAACAGACCATAAAATTAGCTTCTCCAAATGTTGATGGTCTGTCACTTTTTTATTTTGTAAACTTTAAAAAATAGAAAAAAATAAACAGTATATATAGTAAATAGACTAGGGAGTGATTTTCTACAGAGTCCATCTTTGAAAAAAGACATATACTCTACATATATTCTAACAGACCAAAGTAACTTTAGTCATGTAATTGACAGCTGACAAAGAATTGAGATTTGGTTAAAGACCCAGAGTAAGAAGCTTTTCTGCCACTGTTGTATTTAGACTGGTTATTAATTTATCATATCATGTAATACTTTGAAGCTACTTTATGTTATTTGTGATATGGAACAGTTCTGTTTGAAATTATTGGCACCCCTGAATTTTAAGTACAGAATTTAATATATCTTCAGAAAAAATGCAAATCAACCAATTTTGTATAATCATAATATTTTAATAAAATGTCAAAGATAACCAAACAAAAGAAACTAAAAAGAAAAAAAAAAAAAACTTACATAAGAGCACAAAATATACCCAAGATACAATTATTGGCAAATTCCAATACTATTTGGCTCCAGAACCTTTGGCAAAACTGGCAGCTTGTAAATGTTTCTTGTAGCCATCTAGACGTTTCTTGCACCTGTCTGCTGGTAGTTTCTACCACTCTTCCATTGCAATGCGTTCAAGCCTGTTTAAATTTGCAGGAGTCGTTTTTGCAATGGCAGATTTCAGCTCTCTCCAAAGGTTTTCAATAGGATTTAGGCCAAGACTACCTGCTGGCCAGTTTAAAACAGTCCATCTTTTCCTTTTCAACCATTGTTTGGAGCCCTACTTGGTTTAGTGTGCGGTGTATGGTATGGGCTGAAACCACCATTCCAGATTGCTCCAGGTCAGCCTGAAGCTCTTTAGATGTCTTGCGTGGTTGTTTTTCCAAAATCCATGAACCTCCGCAGACTTCTCTCATTGCCTTTCTTCTTAGCACCAAATCCTGGAAGCGTCTTAACAGCTTTATGACTGTGAAACTTCTTGATAACATTAAGAACTATTGAAACAGGGATTTCAAGATGTTTGGCAATTGTCTTGTAGCCTTTGGAATTGTTATTTTTTTTGATAATAGCATTTCTGATGCTCTCAGACAGCTCTCTTGTCTTTGCCATTGTGAAAAAGAAAATGGAAACAACCAGCCCCTTTTTTATGCAGTAAAAGCATAATTCATTTGTTTTTATATGGTTTGAGGAACATTTAAATTCATCAAAAGGATTCCAATATTTGTGTCAACCAAACATTTATGTCTATTTTTTTATATTTTCTTTTTGTTGTTCAGTATTTGGACATTTTATTAAATATTCTGATTAAACAAAATTGGTTAATTTGCATTTATTTCTGAAGATATTCTAAATTCTGGACCAATAATTTCAACCAGGAGTGTATGTCACGTCATACAGTGTGATGTCATCATAAACTTATAGGGACCATTAGTTGTGCATCCTGCCCTAACTTTCTCAAGATAAACAGGGAGTTTAGGCAAAATATTCATAACAAATCCACAAAAGGAATAACACACAGTGTGGTATAGTCCAGACCAAACAGGAGATTCTATTACAACCAGAGGGAACACACACTCCTGCGACTTTATTTCGACCAGTTTGGTGCCATTAAGGCCTCAAATTTAAAAAGACAACTATTTTGAAGGTAATCTTTCAATTTCATCTAATTGGTTTATTTAAAGTGTCTGCTGTCATGCCTAGAATCATTTGGACTGGTCAAAGGGTCAAATTAAGCCAGGTTCCTCCTACAGATGGTTTTTTCACCCAGCAAAGAATCTACATTTGTTTGGACACTGACTGCTTGTAATTTTGAGAATCATCACACATTTCTGATACCAAAAACCTAGTTTTGACAAATCTCAGAGAGAGAGGATGTAATTTGAGAGAAGAGGATAGAGATGTTGATAGAGGAGGGAGGAGAATTCCAGGGAAAAAGCTGAGAGAGAGAAAGAAAAAAGAGAAAATTGTAAAGTAGAAGAGAGAATCCTATATCCAGATTACCGAGCAGGCATCTCAACAGAAACAGCAGGGAGTTAGATGTTGAGAAAAAGAACAACGGAGCAAGGTGGAAGGAGAGAGCATTACAGCAGTAGAAGAATGAAACAATAAAATTGTTACGGTAGCAATCATTTAGTGCGTTATAGCTTTTGTAATATGCTTCCATTTTCTTTTGATGTATTTTAGTCCTGGAGACTGGAGCTCTGCCAGCAGAGGGTAGCAGTGCTTTATATTTATTTCTCCTCTCAAATAAGCTGCCTTTACAATGATTTTTCAGCTCATGTATGGAAGCTGTTGTTGCTTATCAGTTAAAGTCTTTTTAAATTCTAAAGATTTTCAA
Organism: Xiphias gladius; assembly: GCF_016859285.1. NCBI lineage: Eukaryota > Metazoa > Chordata > Actinopteri > Istiophoriformes > Xiphiidae > Xiphias > Xiphias gladius. The sequence continues at coordinate 6,906,927 of NC_053404.1, forward strand.
AAACACTATTTAGACATGTTACCTGTTAAGTCATTGGATTTGAACACTTGCTAAATGACTGTTCGTTTGAAGTGATTCTGTGCAGGACTGAAGTGTCCTTTAGCAGATTGTAGCAGCTAAAGTTCTTGGTTGCCATTAGTTGATGGTTGGCAGCTGTGGAATTGTAAATTTGAAAGTTAATCAGTACTGAATACATAATGTTATAACATAAAAAACAGTGAATTCATAGCACTGAATCTATTTTTTTCAGGGTTCAAAAATTATGATTAAAGATATTGGTTGATATGTAGTCAGTCTAAAACTCAAGTCAAGTCAAATTAGGTTGCCCAAACTGGATTAGTGAAAATCATGGAAGCAACTAACTGTTATACCTTGATTTTACCTTGATACCTGTTTTTTTTTTTTTATTAATTGTTTGATATTTTTTGGTCTGAAAAAATGTATGGAAATGGTTTCCATCACAATTTTCCAGAACTCAAAGTGACATATTTAAATGTCTTTCTTTCGTCTGGCGAACAGTCCAAAACCCAAAGATATTCAGTTTACTATCATACCATCAAGACCAGTAAAACAAGTAAACATCAATGTGAAAACTGAACAGAGTGTTGTTAAAATGCAGCATTCTCATTCATTCAGCATTCTTGTTCAATAGTTTCTGTTACTGGTAACACATCTGAAGAAAATCGTATTTGGGTGGACATTTCTTTTTTAGGAGTGAGTATAAAAATAGGGAGTGTGTGCTTGTGTGCGTGCGTGCAATGTGTGTGTCCTTGTCAAATTTGGGTTTTCTCTCCAGTGTCTCTCCTGGCGTCTCCCTGCAGCAGCCCTTACAAAAACACTCATCACCCAGCACAGTAGCCCACGGCAAACAAATGCAATACAGCAAATGAGTACTTGTGTGTGTGTGCGTGTGCGTGTGTGTGTGTGTGCGCGCGCGTGTGTGTGCGTGCATGTGCAAAAATGTTTATGTAGAAGCACCCAAAGGACACTTGGCCTCTGAATAGGAAAGCATTTCTAATATAGATAAAAAGAAGCTATTTGCTAGAACTGAGCAGTGATTTTGCCTGATTCATGGATACAGCCATGGATATACACAGTGATGAAGAGAAATGAGGCTGTTTTGATCCCTACTTTTGAATATTTAAAAAATTGAATATTAATGAATCTCAAGGGTTCTTAATTTTGGCCCTCACAGGCCAACAGTAGATCTGTTTATTTTAATGCTGAATGAATGGCTTACCTTTTTTGAGAAGTGAACATAGAATCAATGAATAATAAACAAAGAACTATTTTAGAGCATTCAACCATAATAGTGCTTGAAGCTGTTCTTTAAGCTCTGCTTTTGAGACATTTATCCACATAGTCTATATAAAAGTAGTATATAAAAGTTTTTTTAAGGGTAAATGATTGTAATACAAAGTTGTCAACTTCTGGTCGATTTTGATATTGGTAGGTTAAATTAACTATTCATTAACACTTTCCCTGAACAACACGTGTCCAATAATGGCTTAGCATAATAGTACTAGGCAGTACAGTAACCAGGCATAACAGATTTGTCAAGCTTTGGATTTCTCCACATATTGAAGTTACATTCATGGGGCAGGCTGCAGTTAGGGAGAGCCTAAGGGTACCAAGACTTTTAAGCGCCATGACACTTTTTTGTCTTTCCGAAACCAAAAACACGAGCACATAAAAAATGTATTAAATATCTTATTTATCAGCTAAAATGGCATTGGCAAATTGGCATGTCTGGCAAATTAGGTCCCTACGTACAGTAGTCACTTGGTGTTACATCCAAGGCCAAGGGTTAGCATATCATTTAGCTGACTAGATTATTGAGGTTACAGAAGATAAGAGAAAGTTTACACTGCAGTAACCCCAACCAAGCTTGTAACCCCTGATACCATTACATTTGTCATTTTAAGAGCCCTTACTGATGTAAAAGTGAAACATCATGTTTGAAAATACAAACAATAAAGGTTGAATTTAACCTCTGTGTATCTTAGCCATGTATGTTTTTGCATTCCAGTGTATGTTAAATCGAAATAACAAGATAACATATCATGGGACAGTATAATAGATACTGGGGCAAACAGACTTTATTTATGACCATGTAGCTTTAGCCTCAGTTATGATATCATGTATGTAGCCATCAATTGTGTATCATTAAAATAAAAAATAAAAAATCTTGTGGTAGACTTGAGGATCAACCAAAGACGCATATTAAATTGGAGGTAAACAAGCTTTGTCAACATCGACATATCAGCCTTTTTTTAAGTCGCACTTTTCATTTGTCAAAGTAGGGAAACGGGTTTAACTAATAACAACTGGCTCACAGTGTGACAGTGATCCAGTATATACATTACTAGGACCATGAAAATGAGGCAGCTAAATGGAATCCAACCATCATTTATGATCAGTTACACCTGTGCAACTTTATCATTCATTTGGGGTGGTGTTTGTGTCCACCTGATGTAAGTCCAAAATCACTCTCCTTTTAGCTCTGGTTTGGTCTCTTCCAACACCTTAGAAAAATATCTGGCTGTTTAGCTGCAAAAGGATCCACTATGTTCACCAGCTAGTCTTTAAATCTGTCTGATGTTTGATGCTGAACAAGTATACAGTGTAAAGTGGGTTTATCAGAGCTCTTTCTGAGATGCCTGCAGCTGCTGGAATGAGTGATGAGTTCAGCGAGACAGAAAAAATATAACAAGCCAAAACGAGCTAATTACGTGCTTATTGTAGGATGTTGTAAAAAAGGTTGGTTGAACTGACCATTGCTAGCTAAAGTCTTAAAGTGCCTGGTCCTGATTTTCATTTGCTCTTATATGTGTATGTGCATATGTGTTTAAGTGAGTGGAGTGTAAATTCACCTCAATGATTCATACGTGACAGCTTCTTGGAAACCAGACTCTTGTCATTCTGAGCCTGTTGTCTTTTCTCTTGTATCTGCTAACCAGCACAGAATGATAATCATTCCAGCCCTAAACAAAAAAAACACATATTACCTGTCCATATTGATTGCAGATAAAACCCATCTCTAATTTTTTCCCCCATGTATAGCCTCCCAGCTAAGTGCATTTTTGCTGAAACAGCTCTGAAAGACAAGCTCTTATTTGAACGGTAGTTGGTGGGGTACTCAGATCAGTTGTGCCCCTGCAATGTATGCAATGAATGTTCCATAATTCAGATTATTAGATGTCTGTACTGCCAAGTTAGTATATCAAGTTGACCCTTTTCAGCAAATCACTTATCTCCTTGGCACTGTGTTCTCTTTATCATTTATTAAGCTGCAGTGGCCTCTCCAAGATAATTGATCTGTCACTAGGAAAACACTGAAACTCCATTACAATGCTTCAGGTGGTAAAACAAACTCTCAGCAGATAATAGTAACACGCGAGTTATGTACAGTGGGGTCACGGACCACTTTCCAAGGGGAAAGTGGCCTCAGACTGTATGACCCCACTGTATTTTCTGTGCTTTGGCAATGCCTTTACAGTCCCAACTGATTTTTTTTTTTTTTTTATTCATTTGTTTTTGTTACAGCATGCAGATTTGCTCTGTAAATGTCACTGACGAAATAATCTACAAATGATGGGCACATGTCAATGCATGTAAAACCTAACTGCTAACGGCAGTTTGCTAATGTTAGTAAGCAGACTATATAGCTAATTAGCTGCTTGGCCATACTGCCGTACAAAGGCAAAACACAGTGACTATATATTTGGTCAAAACTGAGTCGTAACCTGTCAACTTTCTAACATCGGTTGTATGATATAAAAATACTATGCCATAGAAATGTGTTATTTTCAGCTTCAAACAGCTTCTTAGATTTGCAGTAACTACATAACAGACCTAAAAAACAAGCCAAAATGCAGCATCTGCACTGTGTTTGTGTGGTTACAGCATTCTGGCTTTGTATTGCTGCCCAGGCTGCAGCTATTGCTCTCTGGCTTGATAATCTGTAGGACTCTCGCACTTACTGAACACTGTGCCAAATAAAGTCAGCTAACTAGACGGCCTAAGCAAGAGAGCTATATCAAGTGCAAGATAGCTGGTGAGAAAGCGGGGCTAGCCTTAACTACAACTAAATCTAAGTTTAGTTATTGATTTTCCCTACTTGTTATCTGTAAATGAAAAAAAAAAAATCAATTTTGATGAACTGACATTTTGGTTATTCAGTTTATTACACATAATTAAATAAGGCAGCAGCTAAATCAATTCCTGATGGGGAAAAACAACAACAACAAAAAACCAACAAAACAGCTAAACTTCTGCTATAGCTAACTTTATTAGGAGATCTCAGTAATTGACATCTCAATTTCCCAGGTGAGATTCATTTGATTTGGTGTTTTTAAGCTACCTTTAAGATACTTTAATATATTAAATTTTAAATTGAAGCATTATAATGATTTCAGTAGAAATATTAATTGTATGTGGAAAACAGAAAAGATAGAAACTTAGCCAACGACAGAAACACTTGATTCCTATAAGCTATGCATTGTAAATAACAATCAAACTTTTAATCTTCTCAAACAAACTAGTTAATATGTATAAGAAAGCTGACAGACCACAGCTTCTGCAGTTTCTCTCAGGATTCTGTGAAGATTATACAGAGCCCGAGTGCAATATCTAAATTTCTAGTTATTGCATGGGTTCTATGGCAGTGATTTTTTTTATTTGCTAATATAATCAGCCTAAAAAGACATATATTGAAAGCATTATAACCTTTGTATCTAATATTTAACAGCATGTGGATTATTTTTCTAATAAAGAACATCAGAGTACATGGTTTTTCTTTCAAGTCTTCATCACAATGTCTAGTCATGATATTCTGAGTTGCAGAGATTGAATAAGAATGTCAAAGCATCAACACTGTCAGGATGCCTGACAGAAATGGAAGAAGCTTTAAAATTCAGCTGTAATCATCATTTTGTATTCAGTGGTCAACTAAAACCTTCCTTTTTTTTGTTATAAATTCTGTTTTAAAAAACAGAGTGAAATTATTTGACTGCTCTATAAAGATATATATTGCTCTTTATTATTTGTCACTTCACTGTTAAACCCTGTTGTCAATGTCAGGATGCTGTAGGAATGATAACTCAGTTTTTTTAGTGATCTATTTGGTTTGTAGTTAAACTGCTGACAGTTTTCAATCTGGTCTTCTGAGGTTAAATGGCTCTGTAGCAGGTTAGCCATGCGACATGGGTTACCATGGTGGTCTTCCCCAGTTAAAAGTGAGCCAGCTTCATGATACTGGAGACCTAAGTGTAGCCCAAAGATTACTGGATAACACAAATCTATAAATCTTGCGTATTCCCGTGTATTTTAAAATATGTCATATGAATATTTTCAAGAGGGTCCATATGGACTTCCTGTCAACAGTTGTATGCAGCCCAAAATATATGACCACACAGACAGTAGACATAGTCTGCACATGTCTGACATGACTGCCTATGCAGACACCTAATGTAGTATAAACAGAGCCACATACTCATCCACTGTCTTCTTTGAAGCATATTAGGACCCAGATAGATAATTTCGCCATTCACAATGACATTCGGATCTACAGGTAATTAGGAGTCTTCAGTTTGCTTAACCTCTCTTTGTAATGTGGGAAGAAAACTTGAGCATCCCGAGGAAACTCAGCAAAGTCCACATAGAAAGAAGTAATTCAGTCAGTGGATTCAAACTCAGGACCTTCTTACTGTGAGGCAACAATGCTAAACCACTGAGCTACTGTGCTGCAAAAAACCTTTCAATTCATATTATTATAAAACCGTCTGGCCAGTTAATTTGCAACATTGCTTCCAGTGGCGGAATACACAAAAAGACATAAAAGGGATGTACATCTTGGTCTAAACAGTATAGAAAAAATCTCTAACAGCTGACAAATTTCTGTCATCTCCAAGTACTGTATGTAGCATAGCATTCAATCCTAATTCACACTCCGCATATTAAAGGTACCCTGTGCAGACACAGGTATGTTTACATTCAGTGTTACTCACCAAAACACATATATATCATTGAAGTCTAACAAGCCCGTTATTGCATTTCCCTCTACATAAAACATTTGCAAAGCTGATTTCTAGAAGAATTTGGAACTTTCATTGTTTACTTCCATGGTAATTTGCTTCTTCTTGCCTCCCAACGACTACTGTCAGATCAGTGGAATAATATGAAACAATTGGCATACGAGATATAAACAAAACAGGAACCCACTAAAGCATTGCTCCATAGTGGTACTAATTGTCATTAAATCCAAAGGGTACCTTTAATGGCATGCTGTGATCTCAGCTACATAAAAACATTTTTTTCAGTGTTAGACTATGAAAACACCTAATCTAAGTTATACAGTAATAGGCTAGCTTCCAATGTTTAGCAGGTTCCACTGGATCATGATTAATACATCACTCGCACCTAAATTAAGAATGCTTACTTTCCAAATGGAACTTTAGAATGTTTACTTAAAGCAGTTGACTACATCAAATTCATTTCATGTTAGTGACTCATTTGGCAGAACTATTGAGTTCAACGATCCACAGCAAACCAACTGCAATGAATTTGAAATGTATTTAACAATCCTGATGCTTTCCTGACATTCCATAGCACATGGTGAGCAATCAATAACTCTCATAGTACTGAGAATGATCCCAAAGGATGAGATCACTCGTTGCTATGTGCTGATATTTTTATTCAGATGCAGATGTGGGCTATTGTAGCCACAAGGCCTGTGACTGATTTATTGGATTGGAGCACAGAGAGACGGCCTATAAGATTCTAATAAGATACCTGCACCTGGGAGGGTTTTATATCACCTAAGGGAGATGTTGGGGAAGACAGAGAAATAGAGGGGGATGATGAATGAGGGTGGATAAGGAGATCGAGGGAAAGGGTAATGTGAAGAAAAAAGGCACAATAAAGAGCACAAAGAAGCGAGAATGGGTGAGGAGTGCTGGGGAGTGTGTGGGAGACCTAGGAGAAAGAAAGAGACTCAAAGACAAAAGGAGCAAGAGGAAGAAATAGGATTGGAAGTAGGAGGGTTTGATATAGAAATAAGAGTATTGAACTCAAATATTGTACATCAAAAAGGACATGTGTGTATGAAGTTTGAATATTGATTAGAGACAAATGTCAACTAGGGCTGAGATGTGCATCAAACATTCACTTGCCAAATGTGAGGATTTCAGACCTTTTGATGGGCATTTCTCCTTATTCTCCCCAATTTTATAAGCTAATTTTTATAAGATTATTCGGCAAACTAATCAAGACATTAGTTGAAATTGAAAATGGTTATTTGCAGCACTTCTGTCAACAAATAACTTTAGTCATGACATCTTAAGGTATTTAGACATTTTTCAACTCTTGAACACCACCAAATCATCACTTAAACTGTCAAGTCTTTTTGACAATTGTTCCCATCTGACATACATGTACCATTAACACAGAGTGACAGAGGATCAGGCAGGGGAGGATGGGTGTGAAGTGGATGGTAGAATTTACCCGTACCTTAGATAACCATTTTCTTTTCTGTTGTTGTTGCTTTGGCTCTGTATCACAGCACATTATATATGAAATGACAGTCATGGGGTCACCTGTCTCCCTCGCTGTAGCTAACTTGTACATGGAACATTTTGATCAGATCACCCTGACAATGGCTTCTAACCCACCTGACAACTGATACTAGTACATGGACAACACTTAAACCAAAGGATACAAAACATTAACCCACACATTGAGTTCACTGGTCAACAGGAAGAGGATGGTAAGCTGCCGTTCCCAGACACCTGTGTTAATGTGAAGGTCACAATGACCACAGTAAAGTCCACTTACAGAGATCAGTATCTGTGTGATTTCTAACATCCGCTTATACCAGTCAGTGGTGAGGAGCCTTCTACACAGAGCACAACAACTTGTCAGTGAGGAGAATATGGAGAGGGAGGTGCAACAGGTCTTGAGGGCACCACAGACTGACTTAAAACCATGGCAGACACTGCTAACTCAACAGGGAACACCCAGTCGGACTCCCTTTCCATGGCTGGACAACTTAAGATCAGCAGAGTCTGAAGATGATCTAGGTCAAGTTTCGTAATGATTGCTCCAGAGGTTGCTGACAAGATGTTGAAAGAAGGTTTTTAAGAAAATTGAGAAAAAGTTGCAAAATTTGACATTTTTAGAGCAGAAAATCAATGGCCACACTGTTCTTCAGATATATGTGCCAAAACGCAAATTTGACTATTACAGCCCCACTTAATGGCTACAGTACCTCATGTTTTGGGGCCTGAGTAGTGGGGGGAATTTTGTCATGAAGTTTCATATTTCTAGGTCTTATGGTTTTCTTTGCACAAAAGCTTTTGGCGGAGAAAAAGAAATAAGAAGAATCTGAAAAAAGGGGGGGGGGTTTCCAGTAGCTTTGCTGCATGGACCCCTAACAAACAGAAAAAAAAAAACAATAGGGCTCCCAAAGCTAAGCTGCCTGGACCCCTAAAAAAAAAAAGTGTGAAACAGACTAGAATAAACAGCCGACAATGGATGCGTGGATGGATAAGACTGAGGCCCATCAGAATTAGCAGCAGTCAGTGCATTTGCTCTGCAGTCTGTTTTTTATCTCCACCTACCATGAGGCTTCATGGGGTTGATAGCTTCTCTGTGCTCACATGGAGATACCTAGATTCAGTGGAGACAAAAATGTGACCCAGGATTTACGAGAGAAAAATGATAAAGGGGAAGAAACTCTGTATGAACATCCCCGGTATGTACGTACATGCTATTTCAGTTTAGCATTTAGTACACCCCTAACCTCAGAGTATTTTCAAACCTCTGTATCAACACACATATAACACATATTCTACCACATTGATGCTGTGGCTTTCAAACCGAGAGGACAGTTGATGAAGAAGGTGACATGGCATCTAATGAGAAACACAAACAAAAATTGTAGGAAAAACCATGAGAATTTTGGAACATAAGAGGACCATGGACCATGTTCACCTTGAGACACTAACAGAGCAAAGTGAAGACATTTTATAAATGCTAATGTAGTATTGTATTGTGGACAGGAAAATAGAACCTCTCAAATATACAGATGTACTACATGAATGTGAATTTGTTAGTCTTTTATAAGGTTTAATTGCTTAATGGACAGAAAATCAGAAATCAGGGGGAAAAAAATCAATATAAAAATAATTAACAAACATTTCGACAACTACATAAATGTTTAAGTCATTTATCAAACAAAACTGCTAAACAGTTTATGGCTTCAGCTTTTCCATTGTGAGGATGTACTGCTTTCCGTTGTTATATATCATTGTAAAGCAAATATCTTTGGGTTTTGAACTGCTGGATAAACAACACATCTGAAGATGTCACCTTGGACTCTGTTGATGGACATTTTTTCAGGATTTTCTGGCATTTTACAGACCAAAAATCAACACATGAATAGATGATGAAAATTACAAAAGTAAAGATAAAAAAGAACTTATCTAAAACTTATATGAAATTATTGTCTTCTGACTCCAGCTTCATACTTAGAAAACAGACATGATAGTGGTGTCCATCTTCTCATCTCACTCTCAGCAATAAAGCAAAGAAATATGTTTACAAATAGGTTGAACTACTACTTTAAGATGTGTTAGCTGACTTCAATGTCAGGTGTGAATTAAATGAAATCAATGCTTTTCTGGAGTATTTCTGGAGCATTGATGCACATTGATGATGCACGTCAATGCTGGGAGATAGGACAGTGGTGAATACTTATGCATCAATCATAATGTTTCCTCACTGTCATTATGTGGGCTTGCATAGAAAACATATTATGACTATTTATGTTTTTATGTTTGCAATGTGCTGCCAGTGTGTCTTGCCTTACAGACACTTAACTGCATTAGATAATATAGAAGAACACCTTGATGATACTGTTGCAGAAACATGTTCGTCACTGATTGACTTCTGCAGTAGGTGTTAATACTGTCACACATGGATAAGAGATTACTTCAGTGATTCACTACATACTAGACAGGTGATTACCTTCATTTCATGTGTGGATGTGACAAACCTGCTCCCTGTTTGAAAACTTTTATCTCTGTAATGTCACTAATAATAGTCCTCTGCTGCTGTAACATAGCAATATACACTGGCTGTATAGAAATACGTTTGCTGCAATGCATTAGGTCTTTTAGCCATTCTGTAATCAGATTGTGTGTGGGAGTATCAGAACGAGGATGATTTGATATTTGCAATTCTATTAGCACATCTACATGCAGTTTTCATCACAGTGGTTCCTCCTGGAGAGAAGTGAAAGCCCATCATTAACATAAAAAATATTTGGCGTATATTACTAAAGATTACAATAACCAGCAGGACCTGTCACGTAGATGTTCAACCCACTCAGTTAAAAAAAAATTTCTAATTGATAATATAAAGCTGGTATTAATGATTGATTGATCAATTTTAATAACTCTTCATAGCTAATCAGGCTTCTGCTTTGCTAATGAACCCTATAATTAGAGCTTAACCCTGGGTTTGTCTGCTTAACCCAGTGTGTGTGTGTGTGTGTGTGCGTGTGTGCGTGCGTGTGTGTCCGTGTGTCCGTGTCTCCATGTAGCTGATTGAAGCCCCACATGTGCACCTGCTGCTGCGTCTTGGTGTGTTTAATTAACTGGTGCATGTTTTTTGTGTTAATGCATGTGTTCCTGTGTATTATCTATATATGTGTTTATTTAAAGCAAACCTTGAATCTCAGGTGAAATATGTCAAGATACTGACAATGTTTGTCTCACTATCTGTGTTTCATTTATTTCCATCATGCATCAAAGCCAGTAGACTATTATCGGTTTACTTAAAATGTTTATCTGTTTACCACTAATACACCATTTTGTTTAGCAACCCTGCACTCTTAAAGGATGATTCCAGTTTATTACAACATGGGTCGTATTTAGTTTTGATTAATGTTGATAAATAATGTCTAAGATCTGGAAACAAGGTGACAGGATTTTCTGGCATCTTCTGCATAGATTCACAGATATGTTTACATTTATCTTTGGAGATCATAAATTGGCAGCACTTCTTCTTCACCTGCTGTGAGAGGTCTGATGCCCTGCTGTTTCCGTGTGATGCAACTGCCTCTGAGAAAATTGCCTTTGCTTAAACATGCTTGGTATTTGCACATGAATACTGGCCAATTTTACTCACTTTATAGTTTTAGAAAAATCATCATATAATGTGCATCCAATTGGATACATTTTTATTTATGGCCCTGAGTTCAGAATGAGTCATCAAAAATATTTCCATCCGAACACACTCCTCTGACCCATGATATCTAGCTACTAGGATCACAAGGTAACTATCAGGTGTGGTTTTATATGACGAGACGTGTTATCTTGTCATCCCAAATAACATTTGATTGGATACATATACGTATGCGTAGCCTTGAGTTCAAAATGAGTCATTTAAATTATTTTAAAGTTTTACAGGAAGAATAAAGGGAGTGATTTCGATATATAAATACTCAAAAATGTGTAACATACTTTATTTTGGACATATGCCACGGGATTGAACAATCAACACAGGGATACAGGATTAAAACATGGATATTGGATTTTTTTTTATTTCATTGTGTATTTAAAGAGCAATTGGTTATCCAGTAAACTGAAAAAAATCTAGGCTCCACTCAGTCAGAAGCTTCAGTACAAAACCATGAATTATTTTCTGTGCTTGAACTGGAAATTAATCAAGCCTGTTTCCCTTTCCATCTCTTTTTGTTGTTCTACTATTTCCTTGTCTTTTGGCTTTCTCTGTAGTCTTCCTTAAAGAAGGCTGTGCTGAGTCGACAGCATGTTTTTTTAACCACCACTTAACTAGTCGAGTAGTCACCTACTAAAACCACTTATGCGCACTGTGGGCAGCAGTTGATACCTCATGAGTAATGTTATTTTAAGGTGTTAACCAGTACACAGCAGCTTTCTTTTCTGTTCCAATCATTTGCTGCACTAAGGTAATGATAAAGCTACTGATTATGCTAACTTAAGTGTTTCACAATAAATTTTTTATATTGTGAAGAGAGTATGATGCCTTTATTGTGAAACAAAAACAGGAAGTGTTGACAATGCTATTGCATTTAGCTAATGAACACCTGACTCATCATTCTGTAACATTACCTTAAACATATAAGACATTGAACATATATGACAGATATTTTTAGAACTTCCTGTTGGGAAGTTTGTTTGAATTGTTGTTTCATTTCTGAAACATGAATTGCGCCTTTTTTCGCTACATTTACCGACTTTTCAGACCATTGTCTGATTGTCGCTGACTGACTGGGTGATGAAGTTACACCATTGTCCAGCCGAATGCGATGTGACTTCATGATGAAGTTATACCATTGGTTGGCTGGCCGAGTGTTGCAGTCTCTTCATTGGCCATTGCTCTTTCAAAATGAATTGCACCTTTGTCACTAGATTTACTGACATTTCACACCCCTTTAATTTTTCACTAAAGCACCTTGTAAGGGCAGCTGTGTGTGGATCCAAGTGCAAGAGAGAGAGAGTCAGGCAGAAGTGCAATGTCCAAAATCCAAATCTTTAATCCGAGAGACGTAGCAGAGGTCAAAATACCAGGAGTCAGTTAAACCAGGCAACAAGGCAGATCAGGAACAGGCAGAATCGAGGGGCACAAAAAAACCGGAAAAACAGATCATACACAGGGAATCAATCAGGACTAAATGCGAGAGAGCTTGAACACAAGGGTAACAAAGACAATCTGGCAAGGCATGAGAAATGAGGCGGGGTTTAAATACACAGGAAACAAGACACAGGTGAAAGACATTAAGGTGGAGACAGTAATCAAAACAGGCGGGAAAAAACAGGAAGTAAAACAAACAGTAACACAACAGAACCAAGACTTCAAAATAAAACAGGAAATGAATACAGATCCTGACACACCTAGCGATAAATATACCAACTTTTTGGACAAACCTTAGCTACTTTCCGTTGAAGAGAGTCGCCAGTATTGCCCCACAGGCACAATGTCGTCCTGTCCCTCCGCAGGCACACTTCTCTGTGTCTCATTCAATTGACCGCACGGCAGCTGACACAGAATGAGCTTCTAACTTTCTCTCTGAGTGATCATTTTACAAGTAAATATAGCTTAAATCACAGCACAGCTGTTTCCTTTAACTTATGTGTATGGTGATTTTGTCAGACAATATCGTAGTTATAAAATCAATATTTCAGTAGTGCAGAGCAGAAGCTTGGTAATGGCTTGGAAGTGACTGCTGCTTAACATGTAGCCTTAATGGGCCATGCTTCAGTCACTAATTCATACTCGTCCTGTTGCCTGACAACGGAAACACAAAAACTAAAATTAGAACAGCTTTATTGGGAATTTGGCTTTATTAAAATACTCTATATATGAGCACAGAGAGTAGGAGAGAAGCAAACAGATAAAGGGCGGACCAGCCATATGCTAGGTTTTGACCTAGTCTTGTTTGGAGCTTTCGAGTTGAGCAGTGTACTCTAGGCTTCTAAACAAAAAGTAGAAAAATATGGATACAAACACAGGGAGAATTGTTAGATGTAGGGCAGGAGCTTTATAGAGGCTGGGAAAACCTCTAACTTCCAAAATGTTACAAGAAAATCAAAATCTCACGAATTAAAAATGAGCTATCGTGAAACACTCACCTGACAGAGTGGAACCCAAATTTGCAGATTGGCTTTTGAGGGTTTCTGTTGGTGAGTACTTGTAATTTTCACCTTCTGGTTGCATGGTTTCCTGCCTCCCCTGTTATCTAGATAACTCCTTGCGATAAAAGTGTGATTTGCTTTGTCAAGTCCTCTACGATATAATCACACACACACACACACACACACACACACACACACACACACACACACACACACACACACACACACACACACACACACACACACACACAGAGAATGGCATTCTCTCACCTCCTCCATCAGTGCAGTACTGCTGTCATTTCACTGATGAGATGGCATGGGAGTAAGAGAAAGAAAGGGGAGACCAATCAAAAGATAATGTTAAGAAAAGTGCTGGGGTGGACATTTTTGAGAAAGCTCCTCAGACAGTAACAGGACACTGTTTCATATCTGATGGTGCTGATGAAAACCATGTTGGTAAAAGTGGAACAACGGTTAAGAAAATGTTGGTAATGATGTA